>NW_024425008.1:40655449-40658776 GCF_017311325.1 Ursus maritimus
CCCCCCCCCCCCCCGCCCCGGTATCCTGTGGTTTGATCTTATTTTTACATTAAAAACACAAATCTAGGGATGCCTGGGTGGCTCAGTTGGTTAAGCATCTGTCTGACTCTTGATTTCTGCTCAAGCTATGAGCTCAGGGGTCGTGGGATCAAGGCCTGCTGTGCTTCTTACTCAGCGGGGAGTCTGCTGGAGATTCTCTCTCTCTCCCTGTCCCTCTGTCCCGCCCCTCCATACTCACTCTCATTCACAATCTCTTTCAAAGAAAAAAATAAATCTTAAAAAACCCCAGAAATTCACACTATACTGTACAAAATACATACGTGCATATGTATACATATATATTCACCTATGTATATGCAAATCATTGGTGATAATCTGAAAGAATAAGCTACAAATCACCCACATAGCTAGTCCTGGAAGGTGGTGAGGAAATGAAGTTAGACCTTAAGTTCTGTATTATTTGATCTTTATATAATGTGCATACATTTGTATGTTACTTGTATAATTAAATGACTTCTTTAAAAAGTAAAATCAGGGGCGCCTGGGTGGCACAGCGGTTGAGCGTCTGCCTTCAGCTCAGGGCGTGATCCCGGCGTTATGGGATCGAGCCCCACCTCAGGCTCCTCCGCTATGAGCCTGCTTCTTCCTCTCCCACTCCCCCTGCCTGTGTTCCTTCTCTTGCTGGCTGTCTCTATCTCTGTCAAATAAATAAATAAGAGTCTTAAAAAATAATAAAAAATAATAAAAAATAAAAAGTAAAATCAAATGGAGAATAATACGGTGTTGACCACTCCCACTGCCTTAGAGGTTCGTCTATTCCAAGTAGCCTTCTCCTTGTATGACCATATCAATCTTGCTGACTCCCCGATTTGAATAAAATCACTATCTACAGGTGTCATAGAAATAGGTTGCAGACAGACCTAGGTTCAGTTCTCAGTCCTGTCAAAGACTAGCTATGCCAGCTTTTAGCTCAAATTCATCATCAGTTACTTGGGAATAATGACAGTACTTGCCTCACTTTGTTGTGGTGAGGATTAGTTTAGAAAACATAAGATAATGTATATGACAGTCCTTGTGGAACCTCCCACGGTTGTCACCTGGCACCGCTGGTGGCAAATACATTGTGTAACAGAACACCTTCCAGTATTTCCAAAGGTTTCCTTTTATTTTTTTTTTCTCCTTTTCCCCTCTGGCTTTCGTTTTCTTTCTTCCTTTTTTTTTTTTTTTTAAGATTTTATTTATTTATTCGACAGAGATACAGACAGCCAGCGATTTCCCTTCCAAATGAACCTATGACCAAATGAAACTTAAAAAGCTAAATTTAATTTTTTAGTCATTTATTTATTTTAACTAGAAAGGCATTAATATAAGATTGGCATAACTCTTTTCCCTTTTATATACTATTTAACTTATTATATATATTCTTTTTTTAATGGATTTTATTTATTTGACAGAGAGAGACACAGCGAGAGAGGGAACACAAGCAGGGGGAGTGGGAGAGGGAGAAGCAGGCTTCCCACCGAGCAGGGAGCCCCTTGTGGGGCTTGATCCCAGGACCCTGGGATCATGCCCTGAGCCAAAGGCAGATGCTTAATGACTGAGCTGCCCAGGCGCTCCTCTGGCTTTCTTTCTTTCCTTTTCTTTCTTTTCTTTCTCTCTTTCCTTCCTTCCTTCCTTCCTTCCTTCCTTCCTTCCTTCCTTCCTTCCGTCTTTCTGTCTTTCTTTAAAGATTTTATTTATTTGAGAGAGAGGTATAGAGAGAGCATGAGCTGAGGGAGAGGCAGAAGCAGACTCCCCACTGAGCAGGAAGCCTGATGTGGGGCTTGATCCCAGGACCCTGGGATCACCCAAGGCAGATGCTTAACCACTGAGCCACCCAGGTACCCCTACCCTCTGGCTTTCTTTTTATCTCTACATTTTATGAAGTAAAATTAGTGGTATTCAGCATCTAAAGCACCTTATTTATTTACATTTCAGTTAGCTTTGTGATTCCTCAGTTACTTAAACTTGTTCCTCTCAGAACTCTTGGCCAATCCACACAGAGGTCAGGAGAAGGGAACTGGACTTCTCAGTCCTTAGAGGGTCTGTAATTACTTGTATCCTCTTCTCTGGAGCTGTTCTCAAGCCTTTTTGGCTCCTCTATCTTGGTGCAACTCCTAGGAGAGAACATAGACCTGAATTTAAGGTAACACAAAGTCCTTGTTGCAACTCTGCCCCTCTCCCCTTTAACACAGTTGGCCTTCTTACTAACAGCGGCACAGCCTGCGGGGCTAAAAACGAAAATTCAAGTACTCTTCCATGCACTTTAAAATCTTCTTTTGAGGAGTCCAGGGGCCTCTTAGATTCTTTGCTATCTATAAATTTCTGATCTCCTTCAAAGATCATGAAAACTGTGAGAGCCCTATTAGCACTAAATGAATTTTAAGGTAAGTGAAACTTTCTTGGAGTTGTTTGAAATGAAGACTTAGTAGTCTGAGTCAGAGGTGAAACATAGAATGCATTGTTATAATTCTGAGGGAGGAAAAGGATGCAAATGGAATTTTATTTTCAGTGGCATCTTTCAGCTCCTATAAATAATGGTCAGGCAATATTTTCCTACTTGTAAGATAAAGGACAATTGATATGACCTCTCTCAAGGGGTATCAGTTGTTAGGGGAAACTGACAAAAGATCAACTGCAATGAACACATACATATTGCATGCCTAGTAAGTATGAGCCAAGCATAGTATTAGAGACAGAACTTGTAGCCCAGTGGGAAAATGGACAATTGGCAGATGTAAAGTTGAAAGGAGCCATGAGAAAGACCTGAACGGTACTGTTGCAGCACTCAGAGGGTTGCCCAATCCTCACGGATGGAGACTGTCACATAAGCCTGCCAGAAAAAGAGATGCCTAAAGCAGGATCTGAGAGGTGAGTAAAAAGGTAGCTGAAAAGGAGAGTGGAGGTGGGCTACAGAAGAATATTCCAGGCAGAAAGAATCATGTACACGCTGACCCAGGATCTGAAGAACTAGATAGAAGACAGAGAGTCGGGCAGGAGAGATAAGCACATACAGATTATTGGAAAAGCCAAATAATATAAAACCATAATTATGTAGATACTGCAGATGTCTAATGTATTTTGCAAAAAAAAAAAAGGTGAGAAGTTATTTTATGAGAGCTTCTTTGAGAGGAAGACAATCCGTTGTACTCTAATAGCAGGCTTAAATCCCTGGAATGATTGGAGATATGACCTTCCTTAAATCAATCCAGCTGTAAGCACTTTGATAGCTCCTGCTTCATCTGGCCCAGGGCCTTGCACGTAACTGCCACTCAGTCTATACTGCTG